>NW_024096749.1:0-13871 GCF_016545835.1 Crotalus tigris
GTGTTTGACATGTTTGTTCTAGACTGATGTTTCATCCCAAATGGAAGACTATGGCTTACACAGTGACATTAAACAAGGCTTTCTAAAGGAATAAAATATTTGTTTCCTTAAACCCTTTCCTGGCAACTGCTGAAGCTTTTTATCTCTCTTCCTCCCTTAACTTCCTTGATTAGCCCATTTCCTCCAATGTTATTTCTTGCTGTTTGCTTCAGGTCCGCCTATTATACAAATATAAGCACTAATGTAGATGCTGGCAGTTTGGCATCCGTATTCCCAACTTACAATGGATACTAAAGAGATTTTCTGGTCCCCTCATAGCTAATTCATCATTTCTTTTTAAGAAATAGGAGTCCCAAAACAGGAGCAACATTCTGTGCCATCCAGAATCAGATGAGCAGCATATACATTTAATAAATAAATAAAACATTTCCACTCTGCCAATAGAAAGAACTGCAGTTCCAAGGCTCACTGGGGCCCTCATCTCTCTCCTGACAACCCCATCTTTAAAAATTCATCTTTCTGACAAAAGTCTTTCCCACAGAACACGTTTAGACCATTGACCAGATCATCTTTAATTCATCCGAAGTGAATTCAGATTTATTGAATTAATTGGGCAAGTGGTTAACAGATTATGCCAATTATGGCCCTTAGAAATACAAAAAGCAGATATGGGTTATCTGCTTATAATCCAGAAACTCGCTGATCACAGAAGTTACAAAGAATAAGTAGAACACGATCAGTTCAAAAGCTTAGTTGGCTTTCAGTTATCAGAATGCCATTATCATTCATTCATTTCTTGTATACAAATTTTAATCTCCTTCCTTTTAATTTTTTAAGAATTGAAATTAGAGTGGGATTGGTATACAATAGCACACAACTATAACTTTCTATTTCTTCAAGCAAACATAAAGATTGAAGTAGATGACCATGCCAGAACATACAGCTTCCATTTCCCAATTAAAAGACCCTAGAACAGCAGATAGAATTTACAGGACATTACCAATGCCCTTCCAGTCAATAATAAAGGTTATCTGATATATAAATCATGGCAGAATTCAACATTTGTATTATTATTATTATGAATCATCGCACAGTCAGCCAGATGTTCAGACTGGATTTGGCATTTTGTCTACCTATCGAGTCCTTACCCAGGACCTGGGATAGGCAGATGTGGATGTTTGATGGTATTACAGATATTGTCGCAGTATGGAAGCAGTTCCTAATAAGGCCGCCTTTTGCAATTGACTAATAGCGAATTTGTCAATTGCCGAATTGGTGTTCTTCAAGTGGTGCTACCAGTTGGTTTTGCGGATTGCGCCCGGCAGGAGGCCTATGACATTGTGGGTTGTTTGGTACTGTGCAATACCCTTGCTTGCATTTTTGCCACAGTCCTTTCTATTTCTTTTGTAAGTCTTTGTATTTTTGTTATCTATGCTCCATTGTTCTTGTCTCTTTCTATTTCTGCTGGTCCCATACCAGGCACTGGCCCACGTTCCACTATCCAGTGACCTTTTTTGTCTTTTTCTTATATCGACAATTGGTTAATTCTGGGGTGTGTCTGTTGCCAGTGTTGTCTGTTTGGAATTCTGAAGTCCAGAGCAGTTTAATTTTATATTTTCCTAATGACTTTCTCTATTTTATGATCCCAACCAGATCTTCCAATGCACCATTGTTGCCTGACTTTGTCATGTCGCTGCTTGTAATCGCGTTCTGTGCAATCTTCTTGCAACAGCTTACCAAGTGGTCCACTGTTTCTTCAGCTTCTTTGCATAGGCGACACTTACTGTCTGTTGCTGTCTTCTCAATTTTGACTTTGTATGCATTTGTCCTTAAGGCTTGGTCTTGTGCGGCCAGAATTAGTCCCTCGGTCTCTTTCTTCAATTTTCCTGCTCTTAGCCAGTGCCAGGTTTTATTGTTATCTGCTTTCCCAGCTATTTTTTTCATGTATTGGCCATGTAGTGCTTTGTCTTCCCATGCCTCTATTCTGTTCTTCATTTGGTCTTTCTTGTAGGCCAGTTTGGTCTCTCCAGTAGTTAGTAAGCCTTCCTGATATACTATTTCAGTGCATCTTCATCATTGTTCTTCAGATATTCTTCCAAAGCCCCCAATTTTTTTTCTTCTTCAACCATCTGATGTACTTTTAGCGTTCACGCCCACCTATTTGCCTTGGTTAGATAAAGTCTATCAATGTCACCTACTGCGTGGATGAAGGGCGTGATTCATTGTCATTATTTTCTTGGTCTGCCTATCCATTCTTTTAGTTCTGCTTGAGTCCAGTCCACTATTCCGCTGTGTATCTAAGGACTGGGATTGCCCAGGTTGTTGATTGCCGGTTTTATGGTATTTCTCCATATGAGTTTGGATTTTAAAAAGATCTTCTTTCACTCCTTGATGTATTACGCTCTAATCTTTTTCTTGACTTCAGTGTGGCTTGATTGTTGTCCAGCGTTGAAGGATACCCCAAGTATTTGTAGTTTCTTCCTCCATCCCAGGACTCTTAATTTATGTTATTTTCGTGAGGCATCTTGATTCCTTCAGTTTTCGCTATTTTTCCTTGTTTGATAGTAAGTGTGGCACATTTGTCCAAGCCAAACTCCATTACAATATCTTGGCTATATATACGGACAGTGTTGAGCAGCGATTCTATTTCAGATGATGTTTTTCCATACAGCTTCAGATCATCCATGTAAAGGAGGTGGGATAGTCTAGAAGATGTTTTTGATGTTTGATAACCATGTCATGAGTTATTCAGTATTGTTGACAGAGGAAACAGTGCAATAACAAATAGTAATGGTGATAATGAATCTCCTTGAAATATTCCTCTCTTGATATTAACCTCTCCCAGCTTTTCACCATTGATCTGCAACTGTGTCTTCCATTGTGCCATCGATTTTTGCACAAATTTTCTGATGTTTCTACTGACTCCTGTTATTTCTAGCACTTGATTATCCAATCATGTGGCAGAGAGTCAAATGCCTTTTTGTAGTCAATCCATGCCACATTCAGGTTGGTCTTCCTTCTCTTGCAGTTTTCCAAGATCATTTTGTCTATTAGGAGTTGATCTTTTGTTCCTCTGCTATTGGGTCGGTTTCCTTTCTGCTCAGTTGGAAAGAGATTGTTTTCAACTAGATGCTGTTGTACTGCATCAGCTACCACACCAGTTAGTAATTTGAAAGTTGTTGGTAAGCAGGTAATTGGCCTGTAGTTGCCTGGTGTTGCCCCTTTTGCTGGATTTTTCATTATTAGGTAGGTTTTCCCAGTTGTTAGCCACTTTTCAATTTCTCCTCCTTGTAGTATATTGTTGAATTGCTTGGCAATGAGTGGTGTATAACAGTTAGATGTTTCAACCAAAACCCATGCAGTTCATCTTCACCTGGTGCTGACCAATTTTTGATTTTCTTTGCTCTTTTTTCTACCATTTTTGTTGTTATTACTAGTTCTTTCATTTCAACTTCTGTTTTATTTGCATCCACCTCTTTTAACCAAGCCGCATCCTTGTTGTATTTCTTTGGGTTATCCCATATCTGCTTCCAGAACTGCACTGTTTCTTCCTTGTCAAGTACTGACTGATTCCTTGCAGTTTCTCCATTGATGGACTGGTAGAAACGTTTCTGATTGGATTGAAATTGGAGTTCTGCCTATAGTTTGCAATTCGAGCTTCATATCTACTGATTTTCCTGGCTATAGCTGTTATTTGTTGCTTTATTATTTCCAGTGCTTCCTTGATCTTCCTTGTTTCTAAGTGGTATTTCTTGATTAGGTTTCTTTGGTCTTCTTGTTCTTCAGCTTCTTTTCTTTCATCTGTTCTAGCTTGCTTGCATGTGATCTTAACTTGCTGATCTTATTTTCTAGTCTAACCTTCCATTTTTCTGGTGCACTGTTTGTTTGTTTTTCTTCTTTGTTGATTTTGCATCCCAGGTATTCTGTTATAACTGCAGCTGTGCTGTACATTATTTGGTTTGTTTCTTGCAGTGAAGTGGTGCTTGTGTATACTTGATGATTGCAGTATTTTGCTCTTTTATGCTTGTGCTAGCTGTTTTCTTTGAACAAGCTTCAATGCTGTAGCCTTATTCTGTTGTTTTTGTGGCGGTTCCTTATATGCTCGATTTATTCCTTTGTGTTTCAATTCTTTTATTTCTTTAGTTAGAGGGTTTTGTTGCTTCCTGAGGTTAGAGGTGCCTGTGTTTCTAAATGAAACAGTTGTATATCTCTATCTGGATTCTTCACTGCTCAACTCCCCCTGGTTTGCCTCTACATTCCTGAATTACTTCGGGTAAGGCTTTGATTTCTTTGCCCTGGGTAAACCTTTGCAGTTCGTCCAATTCTGTTTCTGTGAATATTTTATTTCATGTTATAAATCGGCGTTGATCTGCTAGTCTCTGTTCTGTTATTTCTGATTCTGGATGTTGTTCTTTCCAGAACGGGTGCATTCGTTTTAGATATCCTCTTCTTGTTGGACTTGATCTGTAGTAACAGATCATTATTTCTTTGTTTTCCATCACTGTGTATCTGCGACGGGTAAACACCTTTTCTTCCAGTAGTTCTGCAGCTGCTGGCCCTGGTTGCTCAGCCAACAGTCCTGAGTCTGTAACCCATTTTTCACCAGATATCCAGGAACTCCGATATCTAGCGCGGACCTTGTTAACCCGGGCGACGTCCGAGCCGGTATGGCATTCTGCAATTTACGTCTCACCATATTTTTTATGGGAGAGACACTCTTTGTCTGACTCCCCTGATGAGACCTGTCCAGTATGGTTGAACCTCTGGCATAGCTCTCATCTTCCTCAGAGTACACAAGCCCCACAACCACGTCAACCACCATTCTCACTGGGGGATGATGATGATGATGATGTTGATTATTATTATTATTATTAATTATTATCCGATTCATCGCACATCCAGGTCGCAGTATATGTTTAGCACTGGATTTGGCATTTTGCTCCGACCTTCGAGTCCTTATAACCAGGTACCTGGATACAGGCTAGATGTGGATGTTTGATCGTATTCAGTATCGTCGCAGGATGATATAGCGTTCCTATAAGGCCGCCTTTTGCAATTGACTTAGTAGCGCAATTTTTTCTGTTCAAGTGGTGCTCCAGTTGTTTTGGGATTGCACCCAAGGGGCCTATGACTATTGGTACTACTCTTGCTTGCTATTGCCACATTCTTTCTATTTCTATTTGTAGGTTTTTGTATTTTGTTATCTTCTCCAGTTCTTTCTCTTCTATTCTGCTATCTCCAGGCACTGCCACGTCCACTATCCAGACTTTTTTCTCTTTCTTATCGACAATTGTTAAGTCTGGGGTGTTATGTTGCAGGTGCTTGTCTGTTTGAATTCTGAAGTCCCAGAGCAGTTTAATTTTATCATTTTCTATGACTTTCTCTATTTTATGATCCCCCCAGTTTTTGCTTACAGGCAAATGATATTTTTTGCAGATCTTCCAATGCACCATTGTTGCTACTTTGTCATGCCGCTGCTTGTAATCAGTTTGTGCAATCTTCTTGCAACAGCTTACCAAATGGTTCCACTGTTTCTTCATCTTCTTTGCATAGGCGGCACTTACTGGCTTGTTGCTGTCTTCCGCGTGTGTCTGTTTTGACTTGTATCTCGCGATTTGTCCTTTAAGATTGGTCTTTGTGCAGCCAGAATTAGTACCCTCGGCTCTTTCTATCTCTTCAATTTTTTTTTTCCTGCTCTTATAGCCATATGCCAGTGCTTGTCTTGTTAATATCTGCTTTCCCAGATAATTTTTTTCATGTATTGGCCATGTAGTGCTCTGTCTTCCCATGCCTCTATTCTGTTCTTCATTTGGTCTTTCTTGTAGGCCAGTTTGGTCTCTCCAGTAGTCAGTAAGCCTTCCTGATATACTAATTTCAGTGCATCTTCATCATTGTTCTTCAGATATTCTTCCAAAGCCACTCTTTCTTTTTCAACCATCTGATGTCCTTGTAGCATTCCACTCCCACCTATTTGCCTTGGTAGATAAAGTCTGTCAATGTCACTGCGTGGATGAAGGGCATGATTCATTGTCATTATTTTTCTGGTCTGCCTATCCATTGCTTTTAGTTCTGCTTGATTCCAGTCCACTATTCCAGCTGTGTACCTAATGACTGGGATTGCCCAGGTGTTGATTGCCTTTATGGTATTTCCTCCATTGAGTTTGGATTTTAAGATCGTCTTCACTCTCTTGATGTATTCACCTCTAATCTTTTTCTTGACTTCAGTGTGCTTGATGTTGTCAGATTGAAGGATACCCAAGTATTTGTAGTACTCTTCCTCATCCAGACTCTTAATGTTATTTTCGTGGGGCATCTTGATTCCTTCAGTTTTCATTATTTTTCCTTGTTTGATAGTAAGTGTGGCACATTTGTCCAAGCCAAACTCCATTACAATATCTTGGCTATATATACGGACAGTGTTGAGCAGCGATTCTATTTCAGATGATTTTTTTCCATACAGCTTCAGATCATCCATGTAAAGGAGGTGGGATAGTCTAGCAGATGTTTTTGATGTTTGATAACCATGTCCTGAGTTATTCAGTATTGTTGACAGAGGAAATAGTGCAATAACAAATAGTAATGGTGATAATGAATCTCCTTGAAATATTCCTCTCTTGATATTAACCTCTCCCAGCTTTTCACCATTGAGCTGGCAACTGTGTCCCTTTCATTGTGCGCATCGATGTTTTGCACAAATTTTCTGATGTTTCTACTTACTTCCTGTTTATTTCTAGGCCGCTTGATTATCCAATCATGTGGCAGAGAGTCAAAAATAGGCGTGCGTTTTGTGTAGTCAATCCATGCCACTTCAGGTTGGTCTTCCATTACGCATGCAGTAATTTCCAAGATAATTTCTGTCTATTAGGAAGTTGGTCTTTTGTTCCTGCTGCTATTTGGGCGTTTTCCTTTCTGCTCGGCGTGGAAAGAGGATTGTTTTCAACTAGATGCTGTTGTACTGCATCAGCTACCACACCATTGTAAATTTGAATGGTTGTTCGGTAAGGCCAGGTAGATTGCCTGTAATTACCTGGTGTTGCCCCTTTTGCTGGATTTTTCATTATTAGGTAGGTTTTCCCAGTTGTTAGCCACTTTTCAATTTCTCCTCCTTGTCGTATATTGTTGAATTGCTTGGCAATGAGTGGGTGTATAACAGTTAGATGTTTCAACCAAAACCCATGCAGTTCATCTTCACCAGGTGCTGACCAATTTTTGATTTTCTTTGCTCTTTTTTCTACCATTTTTGTTGTTATTACTAGTTCTTTCATTTCAACTTCTGTTTTATTTGCATCCACCTCTTTTAACCAAGCAGCATCCTTGTTGTATTTCTTTGGGTTATCCCATATCTGCTTCCAGAACTGCACTGTTTCTTCCTTGTCAGGTACTGACTAATTCCTTGCAGTTTCTCCATTGATGGATTTGGTAGAGCCCGTTCTGAGTTGGATTGAAATTGGAGGTTCGTTGCCTCTAGATTTTGCAATTCGAGCATTCATAATCTACTGAATTTTCCTGGCTATAGCTGTTCATTTGTATGCCTTTTATTAGTTCCAGTGCTTCTTTATCTTCCCTCTCTGTGTCTAATGTGGTATTTCTTGATTAGGTATTCTTGGTCTTCCTTGTTCTTGCAGCTGTGCTTTCTTTCATCTGTTCTAGCTTGCTTCCTGTGATCTTAACTTGCTGATCTCTATTTTCTAGTCTACCGCTTCCATTTTTCTGGTGCAACTGTTTGTTTGTTTTTCTTTTTGTTGATGTTTTAACATCCCGGGTATCTGTATAACTGGCAGCTGTGCTGTCAGTAGTTGGTTTTTTTCTTGCGAGTGATGGTGCTTATACTTGCATATTGCCAAGTTAATTTGCTCTTTTAATGCTTGTGCTAGCTGTTTCTTTGGAACAAGCTTCAATGCAGGTAGCCTTATTCTGTTGTTTTTGTTCTGTTCTAGATGCTCAGTTATTCTTTTTTTCAATTCTTTTATTTCTTTAGTTAGAGGGTTTTGTTCTTCCTGAGGTAGAGGTGCCTGGTTTCCAAATGAGAACAGTTGTATATCTCTGCTAGATTCCTTCACTGCCAACTCCCCCTGGTTTGCCTCTACATTCTGAATTACTTCTGGTAAGGCTTTGATTTCTTGCCCTGGGTAAACCTTTGCAGTTCGTCCAATTCTGTTTCTGTGAATATTTTATTTCGTGTTATAATCGGCGTTGTTTCTGCTAGTCGCTGTTCTGTTATTTCTGATTTGGATTTTCGCTCTTTCCAGATTGCCGTCATTCGTTTTTAGATATCCTCGTCTTTTGGACTGATCTGTAGTGAACAGTCATTCTTCTGTCTTTGTTTCCCATCACTGTGTATCTGCCACGGGTAAACACCTTTTGCTTCCATATAAGTTCTGCAGCTGCTGGCCCTGGTTGCTCTAGACCAACAGTCTGTCAGTCCTGTATTCATGTTTCACCAGATATCCAGGAACTCCAATATCCTAGTGCGAGACCTTGGTTAACGCCGGGCGACGTCCGAGCCTGTATGCATTCTGAATTTACGTCTCACCATATTTTTTATGGGAGAGACACTCTTTGTCTGACTCCTCTGATGAGACCTGTCCAGTATGGTTGAACCTCTGGCATAGTTCTCATCTTCCTCAGAGTACACAAGCCCCACAACCACATCTAATGCATTTGTAGCATTCCACGCCCACCTATTTGCCTTGGTAGATAAAGTCTGTCAATGTCACTGCATGGATGAAGGGCATGATTCATTGTCATTATTTTTCTGGTTTTCCTATCCATTGCTTTTAGTTCTGCTTGAGTCCAGTCCACTATTCCAGCTGTGTACCTAATGTCTGGAATTGCCCAGGTGTTGATTGCCTTTATGGTATTTCCTCCATTGAGTTTGGACTTTAAGATCTTCTTTACTCTCTTGATATATTCAGCCATGTCCTGAGTTATTCAGTATTGTTGACAGAGGAAACAGTGCAATAACAAATAGTAATGGTGATAATGAATCTCCTTGAAATATTCCTCTCTTGATATTAACCTCTCCCCGCCTCTCACCATTGATCTGCAACTGTGTCTTCCATTGTGCCATCGATATTTGCACAAATTTTCTGATGTTTCTACTGACTCCTGTTATTTCTAGGCACTTGATTATCCAATCATGTGGCAGAGAGTCAAATGCCTTTTTGTAGTCAATCCATGCCACATTCAGGTTGGTCTGCCTTCTCTTGCAGTTTTCCAAGATCAGTTTGTCTATTAGGAGTTGATCTTTTGTTCCTCTGCTATTGGGGCGGTTTCCTTTCTGCTCATGTGAGAAAGAGATGGTTTTCAACTAGATGCTGTTGCACTGCATCAGCTACTACACCAGTATAATTTGAAAGTGTTGATAAGTCAGGTAATTGGCCTGTGAGTTACTGGTGTTGCCCTTGTTTTGCTGGATTTTCATTTGTAGGTAGGTACTTTCCCAGTTGTTATAGCCACTTTTCATTTCTCCTCCTTGTGGATATATGTTACTCTTTGGCATGAGTGGTGTATAACAGTTAGATGTTCAACCTAAACCCATGCAAGTTCAATCTTCACCTGGTGCTGACCATTTTGATTGTCCCTTTTGCTAACTTTTTTCTGAGCCATTTTTGGTTGTGTTTATTACTAGTTCTTTCATTTCAACTTCTGTTTTATTTGCATCCACCTCTTTCAACCAAGCCGCATCCTTGTTGTATTTCTTTGGGTTATCCCATATCTGCTTCCAGAACTGCACTGTTTCTTCCTTGTCAGGTACTGACTGATTCTTGCAGTTTCTCCATTGATGGATTGGTAGAAACGTTTCTGATTGGATTGAAATTGGAGGTTCTGCCTATAGTTTGCAATTCGAGCTTCATATCTACTGATTTTCCTGGCTATAGCTGTTATTTGTTGCTTTATTATTTCCAGTGCTTCCTTGATCTTCCTTGTTTCTAAATGGTATTTCTTGATTAGGTATTCTTTGGTCTTCTTGTTCTTCAGCTTCTTTTCTTTCATCTGTTTTAGCTTGCTTGCATGTGATCTTAACTTGCTGATCTTATTTTCTAGTCTAACCTTCCATTTTTCTGGTGCACTGTTTGTTTTTCTTTTTTGTTGATTTTGCATCCCAGATATTCTGTTATAACTGCAGCTGTGCTGTATATTAGTTGGTTTGTTTCTTGCAGTGAATTGGTGCTTATACTTGTTATTGCAGTATTCGCATCTTTTAATGCTTGTGCTAGCTGTTTCTTTGGAACAAGCTTCAATGCAGGTAGTCTTATTCTGTTGTTTTTGTGCTGTTCTAGATGCTCAGTTATTCTTTGTTTCAATTCTTTTATTACTTTAGTTAGAGGGTTTTGTTCTTCCTGAGGAAGAGGTGCCTGGTTTCCAAATGAGAACAGTTGTATATCTCTACTGGATTCTTTCACTGCCAACTCCCCCTGGTTTGCCTCTACATTCTGAATTACTTCTTGTAAGGCTTTGATTTCTTTGCCCTGGGTAAACCTTTGCAGTTCGTCCAATTCTGTTTCTGTAAATACTTTATTTCGTGTTATAAATCGGCGTTGATCTCCTAGTCTCTGTTCTGTTATTTCTGATTCTGGATGTTGTTCTTTCCAGAACTGGTGCATTCGTTTTAGATATTCTCTTCTTGTTGGACTTGATCTGTAGTAACAGATCATTATTTCTTTGTTTTCCATCACTGTGTATCTGCGACGGGTAAACATCTTTTCTTCCAGTAGTTCTGCAGCTGCTGGCCCTGGTTGCTCAGCCAACAGTCCTGAGTCCTGTACCCCATTTTTCACCAGATATCCAGGAACTCCGATATCTAGCGCGGACCTTGTTAACCCGGGCGACGTCCGAGCCAGTATGGCATTCTGCAATTTACGTCTCACCATATTTTTTATGGGAGAGACACTCTTTGTCTGACTCCTCTGATGAGACCTGTCCAGTATGGTTGAACCTCTGGCATAGCTCTCATCTTCCTCAGAGTATACAAGCCCCACAACCACATCAAGGTAGTGCCTCACTGGGGTTGTTGTTGTTGTTGTTGTTGTTGTTATTATTATTATTATTATTATTATTAGCTTTAGGCTTCATTATCTTCCTTCATTCCCTCTACTGAGAAATAAGAATCCTCAGACAAATGACATTTATATTGGGAGATCTGACTTAGAGGGTGGGCAATTCACAGGTTCTTTGCTCAAGGAGCTTCTGGCTTGTAACATTAGAATATATATATATTGGCAATTTATACAGGTCAATATACAGTACATGGCAAGTACTATCAATGCTATAATTCTGTTTTGTTTAAGATTGAGAACATTGCAAAAGATAAAAATGTACATTGCAAAAAGTAAAATGTTTGCTTTTTCTCAGAGTCTGAATAAAGAATTAATGTGCATGGTTCTTGTTAACATTTGTGTTTCAAAAAACATTGAAGGAAGGGTATTAGACTGACATCAGCCTCTTAAATCACATGACTGATTTTTCCAATAGATTGGACAAGAAAAAATAAATCACTGTTTAGTTTTTTGTTTCTCCTAATAAAAGTGCTGTATCCTAATAAAAACTCTAACTTCCAATAAGTTTCCCTTTTTATATTAAAAGATAATATGCATAAGTTTGAGATGTATTAAATTTGCAAAATAATTATGCAATGTATTCTACTGATATAATAATTTCTAGTGTAGCAGCCATAATCATCCTTATTGTTGTTTTCCACTAGGTATCTTAAAAACTACCACAACTAATCATAAAGATTCTGCCCTTGTGATGGAGATTCAGAGTGATCTCTTACTTATTTTGTCAACTCTTTGTGAAAGTAATCTCCATAGAAAGGTTTGTATTTCCTCACTGACTTCAAAAGTTCATTGTGTGAATTTCTAATAAATAAGAAAGTGAAAAGTGAGCTTATGTTCAAAGTTTATTTTATTATTTTATTTTATTTTTTGATTCTATACTGTCACTATGCATTAACATTCTGAACTGGTATTCCTGGGTTGCTTTTGATGTGATTGGATTTTCAGATAACTTGGCTTTGGGATTGCATTATAACATGAAACAATAAAGATCAGAAGCAACCACATATAAATTGCAAAAACTATTTTTATTTATGTAATTATGTATATAAATGTACAATGGAAAGTTTTAAAAGAATCTTGGAAATCGTGTAATGCATCCCTATGCCCATGAATAAATCTATTTTTATAACATCACTGATAGACGCAATCTAGCCTTTGTTTATAAACAATGTCACAAAGAGAATCTATCACTTCCCAAAGCAGAACGTTCTATTCCAGATTCTTTCTGATGTCTGCTTCTATATCCCATTAAGTCCATTGCTTCTTACAGCCATTTGCTTAGTAACCATTCAAAGTTACATTGAAAAAGTGACTCATAACTGTTTTTCACACTTATTACTATTGTAACATCCCCATGGTCACATGATCAAAATTTGGCTACTTGGCAATTGGCATATATTTATGCAGTATCCTGGAGTCATGTGATCAGCTTTTTGCGACTTTCTGACAAGCAAAGTCAATGGGGAAGGCAATTTCAGTTAGCAACCCTGTTACTAACTTAAAACTGCAGTAATTCACTTAACAACTGTGGCAAGAAAGATCATAAAATGGGGCAAAACTCAATTAACAATTGGCTTGTTTAGCAACAGAAAATTTGGGTTCAATTGTTGTAAGTCGAGAATTACTTTTATTACATCGCAGGTATGTTTCCTTTCAGTCTTCCCAGGTTAAATATACATCACACTTCCAATCTTTTTCTCCTGAGTTTTATTTTGTAGATTCCTTATCATTTTGGTTTCTCATTTTTGCTGCAGTATAGGTTTACAGTTTTCAAATCAGAAGCAGATAAAATTGTTTTAAATCCAATTTATATAACATCTCTAAACCTGCTGACAGCTCTTTAAAGCAGCCCTCTCTTTTCATGGCCTCAGGAAGATATGTTCTTAAGTTAAGGAAATGACCCATGGTCACATCCTGTTACCACCTCTGTAAAATCTCTTATTCCAAATGAATATTTTCCTGAGCCTGCCTAGCTATTGTGGAAGCCCAATAAAAGGCAAAGCCCTTGTGATGGGTATGGAGAATGTGGTTATGCCAAATTTGAAGCTTTTCGCTCTTTCATATCCAAATATTACATACCTGCATGCTCCTGTTAATTAATTACTTCCTAAAGTATTATGTTCCAAATGGACACAATATTTTAGATCCAGTCTGAGTAAAATAGAACAGACAGGAACAATTATTTATAGTTCTTACAGAATAATGTAATTTTCACTATTAAACAGGAGCTCTTTGGATGGGAAGGAGTGGATACCCTTATTCCATTTATGAAGATAGATGCCAAAAATTTCTATAGTGGATTGGGTCATAATCGTCTTCTTTTCTGTGCTCTGGACTGCTTATGGTAATTATAGCAATTTCAAAAATTTTAATCTTTGAAAGAAGGGAGACAGACAGACAAATTAGTTAAATAAATTCAATGGATCATAAAGAATCAAAAGCATTTTCTTAGTTTAGAATTAAAATGTTTAATTTTAAATGGTTGTGATATTTAACTACTGGTTTTTTATTTTAGTTTTGTTACTATTAGGAATGGACATAAATTTGTTTTGCTTTAAAATTCTACCCAACTTTAATCTCCCTGTTTACTCTCCTACTACAAATATTAAATTCAAACCAATGTTTTGTACAAGTAGGGGCAATATTTTGTAGATCCTTAATGAATGATCTTTCAATATACAGCTTATATCAATCATACTAATAATCTGACTTATGGAAGAATTGCCATAAATCAAATGGAGCATGTACTTTGCATCCAGGAAGTCTCAAATCCTGGGCAAAAAAATTCATATATGAAACTGGAGTGCTTCT